>NC_056746.1:1325551275-1325581275 GCF_019279795.1 Protopterus annectens
TCCGGAACCAGTGAGCGCTTTCACCCGAAGGCTTTATCAAACTTCTGCGTTCACTAACATTCATTACAAGTTTAAATATTAGTTAAAAACATTTGATAGGTTCACGTATCGACACGTGAGCTTTACACATCACTATCTAGTTTAAAAAACCATCATCCAAGTACGCTATAAGCTGTAGTAATCTCACTAAACAGCGATCCAGAAAACATTGACTTGGAAACATCATCACAAAAATAACACATTAATTCATATTCACCATTAATATAAAAAACTTTTTAAAAATCCATCTTATATATAAAATTACTTAACTAATTAGGTTATGAGGAATTCCTATGCTAAAAAGCATGATTCTATATATTGGGTGCTTAATTTAGACAATATTTATATGCACTAGTTCATAACTAATCTAACTAATAGAGAATTATTTACTAGAATGTGAGCTTAGATGGATTATCAGGCTTAGGTCTGATCGCCTACCCGGTCTAAATGACAAGGTACATCTACAGCCCATTCTACGTAAAAAGAAGTTAAAGAAACCCTGAAAATACAGGTGACATAGTTTATAGCCCTGACTTTACTATTAGTTAAGATAGAAAGTAAGCATTAGTTATGAACTAGTGAATATAAATATTGTCTAAATTAAGCACCCAATATATAGAATCATGCTTTTTAGCATAGGAATTCCTCATAACCTAATTAGTTAAGTAATTTTATATATAAGATGGATTTTTAAAAAGTTTTTTATATTAATGGTGAATATGAATTAATGTGTTATTTTTGTGATGATGTTTCCAAGTCAATGTTTTCTGGATCGCTGTTTAGTGAGATTACTACAGCTTATAGCGTACTTGGATGATGGTTTTTTAAACTAGATAGTGATGTGTAAAGCTCACATGTTGATACGTGAACCTATCAAATGTTTTTAACTAATATTTAAACTTGTAATGAATGTTAGTGAACGCAGAAGTTTGATAAAGCCTTCGGGTGAAAGCGCTCACTGGTTCCGGAAATAAACCTGTTTTTACGAATTCTTTAAACAGATTGGGGTTATTGAACTTGTTCGTGGTTTGCTTTGGAATATCAGCTATATTTTGAAAACGGAGAAACAGAGTATGTACTGGAAGTAACAACCAGCTGAAACTTGTTTTGACTCATATATATATATATATATATATATATATATATATATATATATATATATATATATATATATATACCCCCGTCAATAAATTAAAGTACAGAAAAATATTCAATTAACCTCTCTTAACTATTGCAGTACCAGAATAATACAATAAAAATTCCTTAATAGGAAGCATATACCTCTACTTATAACTAAAGCTTTTACATACCCTATCAAGGCAACATATTTTATACATACAAATATATAAATATATAAATCCCATATTAAAAAAACATTAAAATATTAATATAGTAAGAATGCATTAGTACCATCTAGTGGCTCAATTTCATATCATTGCCAGCATATCTAAATATCTTAAAGCATGTGAAATTAAAATCCATCAACCCAAAAATTACATCAGTTTCTCACTTTTTGCTAAAAGCATTAAAAATTTGAGACCATTTAAACAAATCCAACATGCATAACATAATCAAATCTCCTATTAATCTAAACAATGCATATGAAATGTGCATATAAAAACTACTTAAAATTTGTTTAAATTAAAATACAGGTTTGAATCCAAAGGAATGTACAAACATATTATTACAAATATATATATATATATATATATATATATATATATATATATATATATATATATAAAATAGTATTTAAAATTATTATTTTTATTATTTAAAATGCATACTTTAAAATTTATAATGAGAATTTCAATCACAATTTTGCTGCCCTAATCTTCAATACACATGCTAGGGATACCATATCATTCAATCCTGGCCATTTATTAGATTCTAAAACCAGTTGCCAGTATAACTCCCTATAGTCCAGTTTGGTTTCCCATGCACCCCTCTAATGTCCGACGTGACCTCTTCTATTACAAAAATGTGAATGAAGCTCCTCTACATGTCTGCGTGTGTTTGTAAAGTGCATTCCTATTATTTTCTTTCCTAATATCATAGGTGTGTTGCATTTATATCACGCTATCGAAGGATGAAAATAGTGAACGCTATTTCATCGAACCTAAAATATCTAAACCACATAATATTGAACATTCAGAACAGCAAATATGTTCCTTGGGAAAAAATTTGCTATCCCGAAACACATACACACAACACAAGCACACCTAAAAACATCAATCCACACACACATACACTTATAATCCTACAACTAACCCTACACTAAACTGTACATACACTACTATCTATCCACTTTCTTAACCCAAACCCTTACCCTAAGGTCCGTCACTATTGCGCACTCACCTAACCAATGCCCTAACCCTAACCCTAACTCATTTAACTATCCCCTAACCCTAATTCACCTAACTCGTGACCTAACCCTAACTCACTTAACCCGCGCCCTAACCCTAACTCACCTAACCCATGCCCTAACCCTAACGACCACACAATCGCACACTAACCTGAATCCGACCCATAACTTTCCACCACAGCACTGAAAATAGCAAAACCACAGAACCAGCCAACTGAATTCTTTCCCTAGGAAAGAATTTGGTGTTCTGCAGCTTCGATATTTTTAGCGTTTGCTCAAAATGGGTCGATATTAGAACATTTGAAGTTTTAAAACTTTGATGTTCTGATATAGACCCAGTGTGTTCATAGATTCTTATCTTCAAACTTCTCTCCATCTTTCCTATATAAAAACATTCACATTCCCCACAGAGGGCCACATAAACCAGTACTTTTGAGCCACAATTAGATTAAGAGGTAGATCTAATAAATTTCTTCCTACTGGAGAAATATATCTCAGACATATTGGAGATATATGGGCATTGTGGGCAGGCCCTGCATTTAAATGTCCCTACCTTCTTCCTCTCAGTATTAAAACATCTATTCTCTAAAATATTTTTAATACATCTGCCCTTTTTAAATAGAAATCTCAAAGGTTTATCAAACTTAAGATTTAAGTCACTAATCTTTGAGAACCTATCCCATTCTTCTTTTACTATTTCTTTAATAAGGTTGGCATCACCACTATAATCCAAAATATAAAGATTACTAAAATCCTTTGTAACCTCATTATTAGGTATAGTAGTCCCACTCACCACATCCTGCATACCAAGGATAAGAGCAAACTTAGTATTTCTATTAAGAATGACCTCATTATATATTTCATTAATCAGATTTTTGCGATAACCTCTCTCTATAAACATTGATTTCAATAAATCACCTTCTTTAATAAAATCCTGGTCATCTGAGGTCATTCTGCTACCCCTAACATATTGACCTTTCACTACATTTTTTTTCTGTGAATAGGGGTGTGCACTTTTAAAGTGTAAAAAAGAATTACAGTAAGTGTCCTTCCTGTGGACTCTCGATACATATCTTTTATTAACTGTATCTTTCCTAATATTCACATCTAAATAGTTAATTTCATCATATCCTATCTTATAAGTACATTTTAAGAACCCCGTGCTATTTGAAATATAGTTAAAAAATTCCCCAAACCCTTCTTTCTATCCACAAAATACATATATCATCTAAAAACCGTGTATACAGCACCCAGCTCTCTTTATAATCAGAATAGAATATGTATGTATGCTCCCACCAAGACAATAGTAAATTAGCAAAAGGTGGGGCACACATTGCCCCCATTGCTACATCTTTAGTCTGTTTAAAACACTCCCCTTCAAAATAAATAAAATTATAATTTAATACCATTTCCATTAAAACCAAAATCACATAGATATCTTTATCATTAAAATTTTAATTTTCCTTTAAAATTTCTTCTAAAAATTCTGATCCTTCTCTATGTGGGATAGTGGTAAAAAGATCCACAATGTCGATAGTAATTAACATAACATTGTCTTTAAATAAATTATTACTTAAACTTCTTAAAAAAATCCCATGAGTTTTTTAGTACATTAGGGGCTTTAGAATAAATATTTTTCAATTTATGGTCCAAGTATTTAGCAATGGGGGGCTGTCACTGACTGGCTTGCTGCTACAACCAGTCTCAAGGGGGGGGGTCTTCCATGTTTTTATGTATTTTTGGGATCCCAAATATACTAGGTACTCTAGGTTCTTTGTTATACAAAAATCTAAAGGTTTGTAGATCTATACATCTGTCTAAAACTAAGTCATTCAAGGTCACATATACTTTCTTATAAGCAATATTAGTTTCATTTAAAGATATCCTAGTATATTTGTTTCCATCCAATAATAATTCCATCATTTTACTTTCATATATAATGGTATCCATTAAAACCGTGCCTCCCCCTTTGTCCGGTTTCATTACCCTTAAAGATTTATTCTCCCTCAACATATCCAAAATAGTTCTCTCTTCATTTGTTAAGTTAGACCAAACTTTATTCTTATAAATGTTCTCCCTTAACTTATTTTCTACCATATTTTCAAAGTTGTTCAGTTGTGGGTGCAGTGGGGGGGTTCCATACACTTCTCTTTTTTGGTTTATCATCAACTATACCAGGTTCATTAATTAATAATTTTGATTTTTCTTATGCACAAATAGTTTGAGGTCAATAATTGTGCTACTAATTTCACTTTTTTTCTTTGGAACAAATTTAAAGCCCTTGGCAAACAATTCTAAAAACCCATTAGTGATGCCCATACTACTATAGTTAAAAATGGTGTAACCCTGATGTGTTAGCCTAACCTCTGATACTTCAGCCTGCACATCCGTATTATTAAAATCTAACTTTTCACATATTTCCTCTAAAAACTCTATTTCCTCCCTTTGTTGTCCCACCCCATCCAATTGTCCTGGTAATATCCCACTGGTGTCTTGTTTCTTAATTTCTCGGACCTTTGGAGGGGGGGATATTCTAAAGGGTCATTTATATCTCCTATTTCCACATTTCCAACGCATATCAGGTTCTGTTATGTTATTAACATATGCTTTATCCCTGTAGTCCTACTCTTTCTTTCCTGTAAGGACCATCATCTCCTGAAAAAAAA
Source organism: Protopterus annectens (assembly GCF_019279795.1). Classification (NCBI taxonomy): domain Eukaryota; kingdom Metazoa; phylum Chordata; order Ceratodontiformes; family Protopteridae; genus Protopterus; species Protopterus annectens. The sequence continues at coordinate 1,325,556,346 of NC_056746.1, forward strand.
CTGACATAATTTTTGAGTTTCGGATAATGCATCTTTTGTGCATAATCATTCAAATCCCTTTCCATTTTCCTCTTCTTCCTACTAATAATCACACCCATTTTATAATCCACACTTGCCCTTAATTCATAGTATTTCCTTTTCTCTTTTTCTACTGAGTACATTAACTCATTAACCAAACACTCATTTACCCTACACATGTTATCATTAAGACCTTCCATTAGCCTTTCATTTTGTTTGATTATGGATTTTAATATATTTAAACCACAAGTGTCAAATATGTCCAACAATTCAAGATGAAATTCTGAGCCTGTTTATACATTATTTGGAAACCTATAAACCCTCAGCCCTTTGGTACAATCTTTAAGTTAATGCATTATCTTAAATAAACATTGTCAACATTTAAAGATTTCTTTGATAGGGTATGTAAAAGTTTTAGTAATAAGTAGAGGTATATGCTTCCTATTAAGGAATATGTATTGTATTGTTCTGGTACTGCAATAGCTAAGAGGGGTTAATTGAATAATTTTATGTAATGCAATGTAATTTAATTTATTGACAGGGGTGTATATATATATATATATATATATATATATATATATATATATATATGGGTCTACTTCTTTTGACCTAACATTCATTTGCCTGACACTCATTTGCCTGAGACCAAATGACTGAAATTTCATTTGCCTGACACTTCATTTGCCTGACACTTCATTTGCCTGACAAGTATTATTAGCAAGAAAATGGAATATGCCCCCTCCCCCACTGCAGTGCGACCCTGGAGTTAGAATATATAGTTACTAAGCAATATTACATCAAAAGTTAACACCACCTGTTGTGGGGGGCTGTGCCCCCCACACCCCCCCTAACTATATATTCTAACCCCAGGGTCGCACTGCAGTGGGGAAGGGGGAATATTCCATTTTCTTGCTAATAATACTTGTCAGTCAAATGAAGTGTCAGGCAAATGAAATTTCAGTCAAATGGGGTCAGGAAATTGAGTGTCAGGCAAATGAAAGTTAGGTCAAAAGAAGTAGACCCATATATATATATATATATATATATATATATATATATATGTGTGTGTGTGTGTGTCTGAAGTTAATGCTTGTGTATGTCTGAAAAAGTTGTGGATGAAAACATGCTGTTTACTGTTGTGGTCAGCATTAGTGAGTGCTGTGCTGTGCTTAATACCTGTTAATAAACGTGATTTCATGGAAACGTCTATCCAGGCACTTTTGTTCTTTTATCTCAGAATAGTTTAATAACTTTACAATCAAAAACATATGTTGCTAATCAGCTTTAATATTCAACTTATATGTCTAACAGGTTTGCATTCATATGGTTGAGTGCACATTGCTCGACCATACATTTTACCAACTTTTCTCAGCGAATCCCATAACACCGAATGGTAGGAATGTCATTAAAACACTGAATTCGACATTTCCGACCACTCTACACCCTAAAACAAGTGCTAACATTGGTCAAAAAGGGAGTGGGATATTGCGATTCACAATGCTTGCAATTGCATTTTTTGCTTTTTTGGCCATACCCGCTCGACCATCCTCCAGTTGAATATATGCATGTACACTGTCTAACATCCTATTTTTTATTATACATTAATTCAACTATACGTGGAGTAATGACAGTTCTATGCATGCATTTCCAAGAGAATAATCACCATTTTAATGAGGAAGTAGGTTGTTTTGAAGATAACATTAATTTTTTATCATCTTCATTTGGATAGTAATTGTTTATGAATTTGAAATATTCCCATTAGCAAATATTTTGAAGCATTTTAAACTAGTTTATAGATTTTAGATGAAAAAGTAATTTCCCTAATATATTCTGATACTTCAAAATAATTCAAAGTTCAATGAAATTAGGAACAGTATTTTTTACTGTTGGGTGCATTAACTTAATTTTATTTTCTAGTGAATATATACAGTTTTGAATATCTAACCACATTTCCTTACATAAATTAAATTTTGTTGTTATGTAATCTACAATTTGCAGTGTTTCTTCTATCAACTGATACCGATATATCATTTTTTTCTCTTTAAATGCAATCACTGTAGATAAATTAAATGTAGAAATGTTGTTTTGAGAATATGCTATAGGAAACAGTAGAAAAAAGATACATTAAATTGTGGGTTCTTGTAAATAAAATTTTTGAAGATGGTCATTATCATGGAAATATAAGAACAATTGATTAACTGATTTTGATTTCTAAGATATAATCTCATATTATTAACCTGCTCTATATTTCACTAAACACAACCCCCTGAATACTTCATCAACTTCCAAAAGACATGATCACAGTGTAACCCCTTCATCCATGCTGCTCAATATCCATGTCCACTTAATAAAAAATCACTACACAAACCTCGTTAAACCTAAAATACTCTATATCTCCAAAAAGGATAAAAGGTGCTATCAACACAAAAAACTAAAACAACACATTCATATCAATTTGCTACTGAATTTACTACTACCAGGTGACATTCACCCCCAGGGTATAGCACTACCACTCATCAACTATGGACCCTCTCAGGCACCAAGTTGCTCCACAAATAATAAATCAACACTGCCCAAAAACTTAAACTCCTCTACTGACAAAATAAGAAATAATAATAAGAAACTCTATTCTGTATGAACATCAGAAGCATTGCAAATAAAATTCTAGAGCAACATGCATGGATAAAATATCACTCCCCTGACATATTAACAATACCAGCATCTTGCCAAAACTGGAATATCAGTAACACAGAAATAGTCTGTCACCCCCCACCCCCCAGCTTTAACATCCTTAGAGCTGATAGATTAAGCAAAGAAGTAGGAAGAGGAAGAGTAGAGACAATGTACCACAGCAGTATAAACCTGTCACCGTTTACATGTCCTATACACTCCTTCCTCAGTGCTGAACTACTTCCAAGTTACGTAAATTTAAAGGCACACAAATTTTCAAAACTATACATGTGGTGGCCCTTTATATGCCACCTAGAGACAATATTAGCACATTGGAGGACATCTTATCTTGGCTATCTGATAAAGTGCACACAGAAGCAATTACACTAGGTGATGTTAACATCAACTGATCAAGTCTCACCTTTGAGATAACAACTTGTAGTATAAGCCTGTACAGTTTTCCCCAGTTTATCAATGATCCTATCAGAAACAACATGAAAAATGGTAAAATTATTACCCTGGACTAGTTATTAATAAGTCTCCCTAACAATATAAGCTCCCATGGCACCTTAGCTAGCAAACTTAGTGACCAACTGCCCATATATAAGATAAGAGAATGCCATACTTCTCCCAGAGAACACACATATTTTTCCTCTCACAACATGAACCTTGACACACACCTGTTTTAACACCTTGCTGCAGTCTCACAACTGGAACTCCTAAAAGTCTTGCCATAAGATGATGCTGTTGTTTATTTTAATAACATAATTATGGAACTGCTAAACAGCTTGGCTCTCCTTAAGCTTAAAAAAGTGCAAAACAATCCTGCTTCTTGGCTCACTCCTACTACCTGGAAATTAATGAGGAACAAAGATAAAGCCTGAGAGGTATGTCTCAATAATAAAACACTGCTCCCTAGATGAAACAGCTAATGGTTGCAAATGAGCACTCTCTAGCATTGTTAAAATACGTCAAAAAGAAACTCAAAACATATCAACCTCCTCTAATAATCTGATCACATCCCACTCAGTCTCACTTCTCTGTTCCATTAATACTCACTGTTATTCCTTTCAACCAGTATGTATCATAGGAATCAAGAAATTCCTCAAACAAATTAAATCGAGCACACAAGCTCCATATGGAATTCTGGGTGCTTTCTTAAAAATAGCAGCCAGCTCAATTTATTTTTCAGTATCCATTCTCATAAGCAGGTCTGTTCAGGAATCCCATGTGCCAGTCTTATGGAAACAATCTCATATCATTCCACTTCACAAGGGAGGTAACTCCATCCAACGTTAGATGCATTGCCATTCTCTCTCCACTTTTAAAAATCCTTGGAAATGAACTCATAATCAATTAATTACTAATTTACACACTAACAAACCAACAACCCCCTTACCCCACAAAACATGGTTTCAGACCAGGGTATAGCACTACCACTCACCAACTCTATTAACCTGGCCAGAAGCAAAGACCAACTAATTTCTGCCATGTTTCTGGATCGCCGCAAGGCCTAACATATCATTTCACATAGCATTCTTCTAAAACAACTATTTTCACTTAGCCTATCAAACACTTTCACCAAATGCTTCTTCAGCTACCATTCCAATAGACTGTAGTCTGTTAAATGGATTAATTTTTATTCTTCCTTTCTACCTGTCAAAAAAGGTATTTCCCAAGTTTCCATACTAGGGCCACTGCTTTTTATATATTTACCAACAACCTACACTCTGCTGATTGTCAAGCCTCCCTCGTACAATATGCTGATGACTTCATATTAGTCTACTCTGCTAGTTACACAATTACTCTGTAATACATTACCCAAAAGTTATTTTCATCAGTTGAAAGGTGGCTTAATAACTCCCAGGTTCTATTTAATAAAAAAACTGGTGATATTCCTTTCAAAAGCCCTTACATACCTCAAACAAAATTTCTCAATAACAGCAACTGATAACACCAATATAGAAGTCATCTGCCATACCGAGTTACTAGACAAAATATCTGATAATATCCTGAAATTTGACTTGTATGTGTAACAGGCTATCAAAAAAAAAAAAAAAATCGCCAAAAATTAGGAGCAGCCGATAGAATAAAAAAATGCTTAATTGATATATCTAGGAAACTCCTGACCTCTACACTCCAACTCCCCACTTTACTGTATGGTTCCTCGGTACTACTAACCTTCAAGCTTTCATCCAAAGTAAACTAAACCAGTGCTACAATACAATGGCAAACTTTGCTACTAATTCATCAAATGGAACTCATCACTGCTTATCTCTAAAACCGCTTGATTGGCTTGAATTACCCAAACAACTCAATTATACACAACTACTCCTATTCCAGAAATTAATATAGAAACCAGAACAAGGGAAAGCCCTAATAAACTTATTGCACGCATGGATCCCCTGCTAGGTCACTTCAATCTAGAAACAAAATGCGCCTGAGTACTTACAAACCACACCTGTCAGCAGGCACTTTTCTCTGTTGCAGTTATGTAGCCCATTCCTAAAACTATGTCTCTCATCCTTTAAACATGCTAGCAACCTTTCCAATTTCAAGACAGATATATATATATATATATATATATATATATATATATATATAAAGATATATACATACATACACACACCTATCTGAACCTAACTGTACATGCACAATCCTCAAAACAGATGCATGACCACATATTCACTATAGCTATGCCTTTCTCACTCTAAATTTATTAACACTTCCATGTCGTAATGGCCTAACATCAAAATAATGATACCGTGCTACTAATGTATGCTCTTCTACATCTTTAGCCAACACTTACTATTTATTTTCCTCTCCTGTTTCCTTCTATAACATTCTCATCTCTAATAATAAACTCTCTCTCCATGTCCTTAATTTTCCCTCCTGCCCATTACTCCTCCCCATCTCATTCTGTTACTCTGTCTGTTTCGGCAGCAGAATACTCTATTATTTTTCACCTCCATATATTATTATAATTTTGCAGAACTGTGTATGAGTTTGCTTGACACAGGCTATCCACTTCTGCAGTATGTTTTGCTACTTGCAGTACCTATTGTGTGCTTAACATTTCTGTAAGTGTACTTCAGTTTGTTTGTGTTTTTATCTGTTGAGAGGATTTTCTCCTCTCATATGTAATTGCTCAGCATCTACTGTAAACTATTTTATGTATGTTTTTGTACAGCCTTTCTCCCTAATTCATTGTAAAATATGTAACATGTCGCAGGGCTTTCTTCACTTGTATATAGTTACTCAACTACTGTTTAAATGTTTTGGAATTTGTTGTGGGGCTTTTCTCCCTAGGCCTCTGCCAAAAATGAGCCATTGGCTCAGCTGGATTTTTCTCAGTTATCAAAGGACAAAGAAGTAAAATAAATAAAATTCTAATTGCCCTCAAGTACTGCCTTGTTAAGTGACTTTCTCAAGGTCATGAAGTAGCAAATCAAAGTTCAGAGAATCAGACTCTGTATCTCAGAACCTATTGTTCATTGTCTTAACCCTCTGCTCAGACTGCCAGACAAGACAGACATTATGGGAACTGAACCCATAACTTTGTTCAGTGATATACTCCTGAACAGTATAGAAACAAGGGAAGCCACAGAAGTGCTCAAATGTACAGATGTCTCAGATGTGCTCACCATTATAACACCAGGGCTAGAGAGGTTTAAACTCTGCACCCCCACCCCTGCCACAGACTGGTGATATCAGTCCACTGTGCCATCACATGACTATTTATCAAAGTCAATATGATTGAATGCATTTTATCTAAAAAAATATATCAAAAGACAATAATATCTAAAGGTTAATGTCACTGTGTTTTGTACAGATCTAATATCAGCATTGGGTGATATTGGTCAGATTATTTAAATATTATAAGGAGTTATGACATGTACATTTGTAAATTGTGGGACCATCACTATTTGTTGCTAATTGCCTAAGACCAATGTGGACTCACTGGCTTGGGTGCTTGAACATAGTATACTTCATTCGACCAACTGATTTGTACTGAAGAAGGACATTTGTGTGTTACTGTAGTCTGCATTTCTGGTTAACCTGTTCTACATATTTTCTGCTCATCATTTTCATAAGTTTGATAAGCATATGTCAACATTCTTCAAACACTAGTAACCAAAGCTACCAAACGTATTATAAGTGCAGACATTCACCCAAACCCAGGACACCAGAATACCTCTTCACCACCCCCTCAAATACAAGATATAACCAGTCTCCATGAAAAGGGTCCAAAATACTAATCCTAAATCTAAGCCTGTGAAGCATAGTCAACAAAGTTCAAGAATTACACACCACCCTATCCCATTATAATCCTGATATTGCTGTTTTAATGCTAACCTGGTTAAAAGCACACATTACTGATAATGAATTTATACCACCTGGTTACAACATTACTGATAACGAAATTATACCACCTGGTTACAACATTATTGCGACAGACAGGAAGGTAAAAAGAGGTGGAGGGGTAGACATATTATTTAAGAGCAGTCTCACACTTTTACCACAGAGCCTAAACATAGATAAACTCGAAAACATAGAAATCCTATCTATTAACCTTTAACTTAACTAAAACATATTCATATCTATTATAGCTACCTATGTCCCACCCGGATTTAGTATCTCTACTATAGAGAAAATCATCCAGTTTATATCAAATTCTATAGCTCACGAAACTATCATTATGGGTGACTTTAATATAAACTGGTCAACTTGTAATTCACATAACCCTAGCATTCACATCAACCTCTATGGCTTCACATAACTCATTCAAGCTCCTACATGGATAGATAAAAACTCCAACCATCAAGCTATACTGGATTGGACACTAACCAACAAACCTCAGAATTATCAGATTAGTGGCTGCTTACCCGACAGCCTTAGTGACCATATGCCAACCTATCTATTGAGAAAAAACATCAATACTGTGAAGCTTACCACCTTCCACCAAATCTGCAGTAAAAAAAACTTTAACACCCAAGACCTAATTAATACCCTAAAAAATGTAAGCAGTCTTTACTAAAATACCTGCCCCTTGATGATGCAGTAGATTATTTCAACAGTACCTTCCTTGAAATTCTAAACAAATTGGACTCCTCCAGGTCAATTCGTATTAAGGACATGTACACAGCATGGCTAACTAACAACAGCAGAATGTTCCTTAGAAAAAGAGACAAAGCTTAGCAAACATGGCTCTCCTGTAAAACCCAAATCAACCATATCACATTCCAGCAAAGTAGAATAAAGACTAAACACCAAATCAACCTAGATAAAAAGAACTTCTACTATAACCTGCAACATAAACACCAGCATAACTTTTGGAATACCAAAAATGCCATTCTCCACCCAGGACATCCTGCTATCCCTCCCCCCAACTTACCACACTCTTCTTCCACCATTGCAGAAAAATTCAGTAAATACTTCACAGAAAGTGTACTATCTCTAACTAAAAGTAATTCCAGTGAACCATCACCAGACTCCAAACCTCTCAATATTAACTACAACTCCTTCTCCTTTCTTCCTGTTCCCACAGCTACCATTAAGAAACTACTCAAAAAACTCAAACCCTCTTCAATAGCAGCTGACAAGTTACCAGCTGAATATTTAAAACTAGCAGCTGAAGCCATATCTTATCCAGTGTTGATCCTTATTAACTGGTCTGTAGCAGAACATGCCCCAGCAATATGGAAAATCGCACACATTATCCCCTTACACAAAGGCAGAAATTCTACAGAGTTGTCTGACTACAGACCGATCATCATTCTCTCTCCACTATTTAAACTCCTTGAAAGATGTATCCACTCCCAATGATTCATTATCTTACCTTCAGCAACCTTCTGGCAACATGTCCACATGGTTTTAGGCCCCATCATAGTACCATAACTACACTCCTCAGTTTCACCAATGCCATCAACCAACTCAGAAATAATAGTAAAATGCATTAAAGAAGTAAATGGAGACACTTAAATTGTTCTAATTACTCAGTTAATTCCCTGCCTGTGTACCTAAGTACTTGGTTTTGCTGCTACATCACTATACACATGTTGTTGAGCTTTACTTTTAATTCACTAGTAAAATGTATTTATTTATATACACTGCTTTAGATTCTACTCATTAATGGGACTGAATGAAAATTATTTTGCTCTGATTTATCAATACTGGCTTTGTCATGTGCAATGAACTGATGAATATGTAACACACCACTAAACATAGATAACCTCGAAAACATAGAAATCCTACCTACTAAACTTCAACTTAAACAAAACAAATCCATATCCATTATAGCAATCTATGTTCCACCTGGATTTAGTTTCTCATTAGGCTTTAATGCAGCTTGTCATTTGTATGAAACCTATTTATAAACAATCTACTCTCCTTTTACTCAAGCTTAAGTGTTAAGCATTGTTTTTACCTTCATGTATTTTTCAAAAATCTTAAATAGAGCGATTAAAAAAGCAAGATACTAGAACTTGAATGTTGTTTCTACTAGAAGACAAAACAAATCACTACCTCATCGTGATATCTTTTGATATTGATACCCATCCAGCAAAGACTCTACACTGTTTCAGGACTGCTTTTCACAATATAACGTAGCATATTGTTTTTCATTTCCCATTTCTCTGTCTGAAAGAATTATTTGCTTTTACAGAACATCTCTTTATCTGTGATCATGAATAGCGAGTCATCCCTATATTATAGCGTCACTGTTGTACATAATGAGAAGTAAATGCGCAACTCCTAAGTGTAATTCCTTTTCTGTCATGTATGTATATCTATTTATATCTATCCATATATATATATATATATATATATATATATATATATATATATATATATATATATATATATATATTTATAGGGTTCTACTTTATATCATTGATTTCCCATAATGTCAACTCGCATTACTCGCATTACAGTGAGACAACAACACTGAGGGTTCAAAAGAGTGAACTCCAGGAACGGCAAATTTTGCCTCCGGGAAACTAACCACTTGGCCACCACTGACAATACAAAGAAAAAAAAAAAAAAACTAAACAAATTAAACCCACCAAAATGGAGACTTTGCCTCCCACACCCACCTACTTAAATATTCCAACTCTGAGATTGCACTACAGTGGAGAAAAAGGCAAAGATTATCAGTGGTGCCCAAGTGGTTAGTTTCTGGGAGGCAAAGTTCGGTTTTCTCTGGAGTTCACTCTTTTAAACCTTCAATGTTGTCGTCTCACTGTTATATATACAGATCTACTTCTAATATTCAAAAGGCCATATCATAAAATTTTATTTTTGCGAGATGAAAATTGCGAAAACAAAATACCTGAACAGCAAATGTTTCCCAGAGCAAGTAAACACTTGCCTAAACTCCAGCAAAACACCCACTGGAGTAAAGAAAATCCACCTAGGTGGAGGTCTACACCATACACACTCCTAAATGTGGAGGGCTTCATTTATATACCAACTTCTTGGATCACACTACAGTGTAGAAAACGACATATTGAGCAAGTGTCTACTTGCCCTGGGGAAAATTTGCTGTTTGGGTATTTTGTTTTTTTCTGCTTTTTTCTGTGCTGTTCTGCTTCTGTGTTTGTCTAGGTGTACCCTTAATGAATTTTGATAAGTTTCCAGACAGTACCTGTAATAAACAAGGAAAATATTTCAGTCTTTTGATTTTTTTTTTCTTTATTTAATAGTCAGAATGCAATGCTTTTTAGGGAAAATCTCTAACATGCCTTAACTGAAGTATAACTTCTGAAGGTAATTGTTAGTTATCACCTATTGTTTACTTTGTTCCCCTTATAATCATATAATTGTATGTCTGTCCTTTTGAAAACCAGGGTCTATGACTTTGAACCCCTGCACCACAGCCATTAATATGTAATATATAAACAGTGGTATAGAAACCACTAAAATATAGAGGCAGATGGCCTTAAAGGTGTTCAGTAAATGTGCATTGCTGAGTTGAGTAATAGCCAAGCCCTGCAACACCCAGATAGGTTCCACAATGCCCAGCTACAGATCATACTTACAATAAATGGATCTCCAAGGTTTCACCCAGTTCAGGGTAAGCACAGTGCCTTTCAATACAGTTTCAACAGAAGTAATTCCAACTTGACCAAAACTGGTATGCACATGCATATAATGCATTCACAATGGGGAGTAAATATTGCACCCCTTTGGAAAGTGTAAGTACAATGCAACTTTTTTTGTCCCTTTAGTAGTTTTTAAACAAGCATTTGCATATATTTTTCATTGATACAGCTCAGTTACATTTTTTTTCTTTTGAAAAACACAACTTTCTTTTTTTAATCAGTCTTTCACATAGTCTCTTATATCCATATTATAATCTTCATTATTTTATATTCATAGAAAATTCAGTTAAAAAATATGGGTTCTATATATGTTTTGCAGATGTTTTGGTGTACTTTCCTTTGTTTCTTGGATTCTCCTCTGCAGTATCTTTAAATTTGTCCACTCTAGCCTGTAGGCTGCAGATATGAGTCTTCTACTATTCCTGCTATATATCTTTCATTTTTTTTTTCTTTTTCTTCTTCATGTGGTGCATGGAATTAACAATCCAGAGGACATTTTTTTTCAAAAGATTCCTGTTTTGATGATAAATATAGAAAAAAAATGCATAGACTAATCTCATAAAATGGGCAGTTGATATATAGGGACATATGACAGATGTTCATAAAAGTTTGAAGAAACAATGATTCTAGCTTATGAAATATGATCATTTGAGTCATAACACATTGTCAGCAGCAAGAGTAGGTTACAAAGAGGTGTTGTGAAGCACCTGGAAGAAGCAAATTAAACATGTGCAGTAGCAGGTCAAGTTTATTAGGGCAGATGTAACACTTAGCAACTGAACTTTGTTATATTTTCAGCAGTTTCATATATTTATATTTCAGGAATTTGTCTACATTGAGTGGGTGAAGTGTCTGCTAGGTTATTAATTTTACATGTTATATGCTTTGAAACTCTTACAGCATGCTTGTCATTAATCAAGAATAAAAAATATTTTAGTGAAAATCTTCCTTTATGCTTACCCTGAAACAGAAAGAAAAAATGTTTTAAATGCATTTTTGGGATCACAATTTTCTTATTCCACCCTTGCCTTAAATCAGGGAAAAAATAGCTCAAACATATTTTGGGGGCCATCATTTTGTACTTGAATTTTTTTAGGCCTTGTTTTATTAGCAAAGAAAAAAATGTTTTAGAAGCAATTTCTGATGCTTGCAGTCATGTTCTTTTAATATCAGATTGTCATGGTTTACTTTCAGTATCGTTGATGAAGTGTTCTTATTTCAGAAGCATAGCCTTCTGCCCTTTTACAAAGAGCTTTGATTGAATGACTCAGCTATGTGTAAGGTGCAATGATGGGAACATCCTGTATACAAGAGCCCCAGGAATCAATAAACTCTGTACAGGAATAGTGTTATTCCTGCACAGAGTGAATGGTGTCCATTTCTGCATAATCTTAACAGCAGTGCGCCTTGCATATACATGAAGGCACGCTACTGATAAAGCTAAGTGTACACCAACACTACTGAGAGCAGGGGGCATGTTTTAGTAATGCCCGCACATCCAACATGCCCCCTGCACTGTGAAAGTGCTGTACGGCACTTTCTAAGTGCTTTCAGTGTCTGCGGACACTGAAAGCAGGAAATGTAAATAGTAAGCAATGCAGAGGGTGTGTGACAGGTACTGTTGCACACCCCCTGCATTGTCAAAGTGCCATACAGCCCTTTCTAACTGCTTTCAGTGTCTGTGGACACTGAAAGCAGGAGTTTAAATTGGAAGCAATGCAGGGTGTGTGTGACACCCTGCAATGTGAAAGGCTGTATGGCACCTCTGACGTCTCAACCTCTTAGAACAAAAAACTGGCCAAAACCTAAAATGATGGGGGGTCAAATTGGGACAGATCATAAATATTGCCCTTACAAACTTAGAAAATTGATAGAGGAACAGGGTTTGTATTAACATAACAACATGTAAGGAAGTATTAGAAGTCTGAAACTCAAACGTATGCCATTATGTAGTGACTTCAATATTGGTATGTCCCATACAGACTTAGGCAGTTGATAAAATGACAGGTAGTGCATTACCAAATATGACCAAAAAAGTATTCAAGGGCAAGTGCTCGCAAACTGCAAGAACCAAATAGTGAACCAGCCAGCACTGAAAGGAAGGCTTGACAATGGCACTCAATATAAAAGCAGGCTTTTATGACTTGCAAGTAGTATTGATACATGTAATTAAAGTGCTTTTATTTTTTTTTCCATTCTAAGTTAACTTTAAGCATAGCTGAGCAGGTTTGCACATTACAGCTCTCTGCTCAGCATTGCTTAAACATCTTATAGGAGCTAAAAACAAACATATAACTAAAATCCTTAATGAGGATATAGTGTAATTGTTAGAGTCCTAGCTTTGCAAGCAGGAGTTCATGGTTTGAGTACGAAGATGGGCACTTTATTTTTATATGAGAAAGCATGTTATAATTAAATTTTTTATGTTAAATTATATAGTAATTGATATGTGCTACCCAGGGTAGTGTAGCTGGTTCAAAATGGAAATTGTAGTGCATATAACATGTGAAATTACCCATATATACACAAGTGTCCCATACAGTGTAGTCACACCCCAAGGTAATGTAATAAAAGCACATAGGGGGACGTCACGTAAAGTAAATCATATACACTTAATAATATGTCAGTAATGATGAATTAATCTACAATTCTGATATTTTTTTAAATGAAAACTGAGCAATGCTAAGCAGTGCTCAGCTATGCTTAGCCAGTTTAAGCTTTTGGGCCCATCGCTGGGGCATTCAGGAGTCCAGGGTCATGGTCGGGCTCTTCATAGAAAACCATGATGATAGACTGCTGCTGGGCCAGTACCAGGGCTGTCAGTACAAAACAGAGGCCTGGGACCATCTGGCATGTGACCTCATCAGTGCCACTGGAATCCCCTGAACTGGTGAGCAGGTACGGCATAATGCTGACCTAAAGCAGAGGAAGGGGGAGCTCTTGGCCCAGTGGATCCAAGATGCATGGGCTCAGAATGCTCCAGTAGTTTGTAAGTATCTCATCCATAGCTTTACCAAATCCTAGGCTGAGTATGTGATAGACAGGTATGCATAATGTTTGTTTTCTCCCTTTATGGCTGCAGCAGAGAGGGCTAGCAATGCCAAGGCCCATGCCAACAGACTGACAATCCTGCACCAACACACTGGTGAGTACTAATCTACCATGCAATATATACTGAAATAAATAAGAAGGAGTAAATTGTTTACAGCCAGTAGGTGTGTCTAACGATTAAATAAAAGTTTGCCAGAGTAATATTTATCTACAGGATCTGCAGTAGTAAAGTTCTGTTTAATATAAGTACAATAAAGACCTAAACCACCAACTGTTGTGTTTACTGGTAGGCTGTTGTAGAAATAGAATGTGTACAGGTTCTTCAGAACAAATATGGCTTTGAGAGCATAACTTAACTGATGTTGTTCTGAGAACCAGCTATTATGCAAAACAGTAGATTGTGTAGCTGTAAAACAACATATAAATTAAATATGACATATGTTATGAACTATGATCCGAACCCTGAATAGTAATGTCCAATGTATTATAGTGTGTCCCCTGTTGCATTGCCTTGTGTTAACCTTTGCTTTCCAAATTGTATCATTTAAAAGGATTAATACACAGTACACTATCTGTCATGCAAGAATTTCAGGATTACAAGGTCAGACTGTCTAACCCACAGAATATTAGACAGAAAACAGTCAAACATGACACAGCAGTTCCCCAGTAGCTGACTATGATGAGAAATAGCCTTGTTTATTTTAGCACACCCAGACACGGTTCGAATCCAGGGAGTGGTACTGAGATGTGTGCATATATACCCTCAAGAAATACTGAATATTTGTAGAAACAGTCAGATAGTGGTAACAGATATTTTCTCCACAGGTCATGCCGGTAAAGAAATGTTTGTAGTAGCTGTGTGAAGAATATACCAATACACCATGTACAACTGTCCCACTGTCCAACTCCATGCCTGCCAGTGACAGCAGGATAGGTACATACACCATGCACTCTTTCCGATACATGGTATATGTACCTATGCTGTTGTCATTTGCAGGATAGGTACATACACCATGACTCTTCCCGATATATGTCTCTCAAGTGTTATGCTGCCATGGCTAGTGGTCACTGCTGCCAATCATCTTGGGTACAGGAATTCATGTGAAGTATGACAGTAGCAGACTCACACAACATTGGTGCAGGGTACCCCTGCTCTGTCAGGTATGTAACCCTGACATGTACAAGCCATAGTTCTCCCAGTCTGCCCCATACTATTACAGGAATACAGTCTAACAGGTATGTATGTGCTGCAGAAGCTATGGGCCATAGGTAGATGTTAAGTGAGGGCCGACATGTACAGTATTGAGCACTACTCTTGTGAAAAATAGAAGCCTATACAGTTGTTAATGGACTGTTTTCTCTTCCCCCACCCCTCGTCTGCATCATTAATTATTATTCATATACTGCAGATATTTTGTTCTCAAAACCTTTTGTTATGACATGTGTCCTATTATTGTTCATATATTTAATTGGTTACATATTAACATACCTTGTTCAAATACCATTATCGGTGGCCTGTTGCCATGAATGTAACTTGCATGCTGTTAAAATGCTTACTGTTGTTCCATTTATGCATGTGTTCTGTTTGCTATGCAACTGTTTCAAATCTGTTATTTTGGTTTAATTGGAACACCCACACATGCTGTTATAACTAATTTTGAAATGTTTTGTTCATGACTAACCAATATATCTTGGAAAACTAGAACACCATAGCATGTTTAGGAAGGCCAATCTGGCCGGATCCGCCTGTCCCACCTCATCTGGTCATGGCACTTGGCCCCAGCCCATCTCTCCCTGGGACCAGGCGCAGAGAGGAGCCCATCACCTGCAACATGTTCCAGGGTGTGGTGTGCAGTGTCATCCGCTCTGAGTTGGATGGACTGCTGTACCAGATGGAGGGCCACCTGGGGCACCTTGAGGATCAGGCTGCCCCTGTTGTTCAGCCCCCCAGCACAGCCACCTTCATGGCTGTGAAGGTGCATTGGTGACTGCCCCTGGGTGGGGATCTCAGTCCCACTATATCCATTTGGGGGGTCATGGGCCTCTGATTCCCAACCACCCTCCTGTCCAAGGTGTTTACCCCCTCATGTGTCATATACCACCCCTTTCTGCTGTCTTGTGTGTCTTGTCTGTCTGCAAATGCAACCTATCCTACCCAACCTACCTTCCCAAATATACCTACAGCCCTTCCCCAACATCCCACTCTCACCTTAAAAAAAACAAAAAGCATCTGTCCTGTAAAAAAAACATTGCCCTATACATAGCTCTACATTTTGCCACCATGTCCAGTGATGTAAATCAATCTACAACAAAATTACTCTACAAATGTATATTGCCTGCACCCCTCCCTGTGGGGTGTGAGGCTGTAAATTCCAAATTTGCCACATCAGTCACAGCTGTTGCTGCAGAAGAAATGTAGAGCTATGGTCCTTCCCTACACCTGTCCTGCACATCCCTAGCTGCTTTTCCTAATGTTTTAACCCCTGCTTTTCTTTTCTTTATTTAAAATTAGCGCTGGTGTAAGTGGAAATAAGTCTGTTAGCATCACTTAGCTTTGCGCAAAACCACACAAACCTGCTTATAACTGCTTAAAAGTGCTTTAATCACTGTGCATCCATCAGACTTTGTTCTGCCCAGCAGCAAAATAATCAGCCCTTCCTAGTCCTGAACCCAGGATGCTGTGCACTACAATCACAGCAACATGCTACTACACCATCTGAGCTGTGGGGGTTTGTAATGCTTTTACAAACATATCATGCATTATGGTCATTTAACATTAATGAAAAAAGCCATCACTACTAACTCTTGAACCCAGGACCCTGAGCACTACAATCAACTCTTACTGCAAGATATCTGCAAAAAGCCTGACAAAGTGGGGGGATACAGGGCAAACAATAGTGACATAGTTGATATATGGCTGTTATAAGAAGTTTGTTAGAGTATCATGGTTTGTTTTTACATATATTTTCTGACAGATTTCAGGTCTGAAACACAAATGATTGTCAACATTTACTGGTGTCATTGCTCACATCATTACAGTGATTTGTCAGAAACCCACAACTATTATGGGGAACAGACCAAAAATATGAGCCATGCATCTGGACAGTGGAGAAGTATGACTGTAGTCATGTAACAGAAGGAAAAAGTCAGACCATCACGACACTACCCCAAATCAGCTTTGGGGAATTACTCATGAATTTGCAAATATATCATGCACTACAGGGATGTAACTATAGGGAAAATCAGAGATCAATGAGAAATTATCCACCCAAAACCATTTGCACCACAGACACAGCAACACACCAGTACCCCAACTGAACTCTAGAGTATAACGACTGTTTGAACAAACATATCCTGATTGCCAGTCACACACTACACCAACATATACTGCCCCAAGTCACAGACTACTGGGAACCGTAAGGTGTTACAGGACATTTCTCAGTCTGTCCTACAAACATATACACCTGATAGAAGACCACCAGCAACTGTATCAGCATGCACAGTCAGATAAAAAAGAATCTATGACACTCACATCTGCCACTCTCCCTACTCAGCCCAACAAGCATTTACACATTACACTGCTACACAATCTTGACAGTCTGTTAACAATGGCAAGACATACATAACTCTCAACTGTACAGATTTCCAAAGAATGTCCAGGGTGTGGAACCATATTTATGGCCACTGCCTCATACCATGTCTGGGAGTCTGCTAAGTCACGGGGACAATATCAGGAGTGGAGTCACTAAATAATGATATACCCTACCTCTGCACCTCTTGCTGCAAGACATCTGGACAAAGCCTGACATACTTGGGGGACAGGGGGCTGAAAAGAGGGACTTATCTCACATAATGGTGTTACAAACTGAAACAGTTGCTGGTGTTACAGTGTTTTTTGTAACATAACATCTCCGAAGGATATGACATCTGAAACACAAAAGGATGTCAACATTTACTGACTTCAATCCTCACATTATCCTACTGATTTCTCAAAAACAGAAACTGTCTGAGGAACAGACCAAACATAACAGGCAAACCTCTTGGCATTCTGCGGACATTTAAACAGTTGAGAGGTATGTCATAGACATATCACTGTCAGGCTTCAAGTCATGCAGTAAATGCATGTCCAGATGAACCCTGTTAATCTAGCAATTTTATATGTGCATAACAGCAATAATTACTTACAATCTGTACCTAATTCTGGAACTTTGTCCCCCATTTTGTTGGGCTGTCTCCACATTTCTTGTTCTAAGTGGTATTTCTACCTACCTTCTGTGAAGCTGTAGCCCCCACACCTCCATAATGTCCTCCTCACAAGCAAGGAAAAGGGGCAAGGCCAACACAAAGTACTTAATTATAGCACTGTGTTGATATGGCATTGGCTAATGGAAAGACAACACAGCTACTCTGTATGCAAGTAGCAAGTGGGAGACACCAATCTGTGCACAGGCCATCACCTGCTTATGAGCATTACCTACAAAAGGCAAGCTGCTGCCTATGCAAAACAGGTCTGAACCCATCTATACAAAGACAGACTGTGACTACACAAATCTAAGCATCTGCATTATTCTGAGGAAACTCTTCAGTACTATAACAGGTATGTCAATCAATTAAGTATGTAATGGAATGCAGAAGGGGAGATGCAATACTGTGAAATAGGAAGTTAAGCAAAAGGTCTCAACAAGACTTGCTGGACTCACATGTTACTGTCCAGCACCTACGGCCATTCCTGCTAGCCCTCTCTTCAGTGACATAGATCACAGCTCTGGCCCCTGAGTCACCCCAGCAAAGGTCAGCTCATATATGACTACTGATGGAGTGTCTGTTGTCCAATACTGACTGTGACACTGCTAGGCCAGCTACCTGGGATGTTGTAAGTATTCATATGTCACCTGTGAATGCTAATATGATACATATGCTTGTCTTATAAATGTAAGAGACCTATATAGGGTATCTGCATAGTAAACAACTGGTGCAGAAGTGTGTGTTGAACTGTATGTTATGTACTGAGTTCAAACCTTTCAACTGTCCAGAGTTTTGAAGACTAACCACATGTTTGCCTCATATTTGTAGTCAATGCCTCATACAGTTGTGTATTGTCTGACAAATTATTGGCAACCCAGTGAAGCCTGAAGTCATAACATAATAGCATACATTTGAATGTCAGATGTCATATCCTGCGGAGTATTCTTGTGAATGCGAAACTGTCTGGGCTAGCAACTAAGTGTGTTACAGCTAGATTTATAAATTGTCACTATTTTCCGGCCTTTCCCCACCATTGATGTGTGCCTTTGCCCCAATGTCTTGCTTTAACAGGAGCTAGGAGTGTTAGCATGAAACTAATGTCATTGCAAGCGTATGTTGTCCTGGAGGATGATGACATTTGTGTAGTCAATGACACCCGGTTTGCAGCTGTGGAGAGCACACTAACCTTGCCAGGTTACTCATCCCAACATATTGTTAGACCCCAAATGGAGGGCTGCAAATCCGAAGAAGGTGAAGTTTTAAACATTATCATACACATACACACCTCCAGACTGGCTAAACAGTATGATGCATGGGAGACATCCCAAGTGCAGTTAACTGTTGACAAAACACCTACTCAAATCATAGCTAGCTACAGACCTCCAACCATGACTCTAAACACCCACTACACACCTATCTGGACTCACTTGAATATGTCAAGATTTAACCCTCTACCCTGCTCTTGGGTGACTTTAACTACCCAACCATAGTGTGCATGGCCTATTCTACCTGAACATGAATGCACAGAGATTCCTTGGCTTTCTCAATACCAATGCATTGGATTGGCTGGTCAACACTCCTATGGTGGAAATATCCTGTACCTGGTCCTAACCAACATGAGTAGCCACTATAGCACTCCTACAGTGTCATACTCCTTGGTAACATCTGACCACATAGCCATCACTGTTGAGGTCACCATCTCCCCTGCCCCTTCAACTTGTCAGGGGTCAAACAAAAACACTTTCCAAAACTGACTATAAATCTCCTCAGATCAGGTATAAGTAGCTTTACAGCCACCATCCTGTCAGTTGGAACTAGCAGTAGTGTCCAAGCCTACACCACAATACTATGTGAGCACCAACATAACTGCATGGACTCAGAAATACCTGGCAGGACAAAATCATCTCCCTCAAGATAGGGTAAACCTCTGTGGTGGACAGCAGCAATACACAAATTCCATAATAGGTGGAAATAATTGCTAGACAGGGCCAAGAAGAGCAGGTGCCAAATTAGAAGCAATGTCACCTTTGTCTAAACAAGCAAATAAGGTTACAGGTGAATTACCCTAAGGCTAACTTTGAATGCAAATTGGACACATCCACCAAGGCCAATCACTAGGCCTTTCACACATATGTCTGCAATCCCAGAGGCAACACCTAAATCTGCTCTGTAGTGGTGGCCAATAACACCATATACACATATGGCATAGATATAGCCAACCTGCTGCCGACAGGTTAAGTGTAAACATCACCCCCCTGTCCCCCCATCAGTACACATGGACATGCACACCACCTGCCTCCCTACCCTCAACATCAGGAAGCAGGTCCGTAATGTCCTCTCAAAGGCAACAAACTGAAGTCTCCATAGGCCTGATATCATCCCTGGCTGTATCCTATATGAACTCAGACATGACATCTCAGCTCCATTACACACTGCAGTCAACCAAAGCCTGAGCACCAGTGTCATCCCATCTGTACAGAGGATGGCCACTATCAGGCCTATACACAAATGTGGATCAATCCACTGACTCAGCTAATCATATGCACATCAGCCTAACTAGCCTGATCTGCAAGAGCATGGAAGGCAATATCAATGAACTTATAAACAGGGAGATCGGCAACCTCAAAATGCTTGAGCCCACGCAGTGTGGTATTGTCAAAGAGAGATCAGGCCTGTTAAACCTGGTAGACTTCTTTGAAGCATTCAACAAACACAAGGACGAGGGGAAGTTGGTGCACGCTACCTACCTTCATCTAGCCCAAAACTTTCACAATACTCTCCAGGTGGCCATGATACATAAGCCTACACAGCTACGCATCAACCTGTATGTTACCAGAGGGGTAGCCAACTGGCTCAATGATAGTACCCACTCAGTCAAAGTAATGGAAGTCACCTCTAGTAGTAGACTCTTACAGAGCGGTGCACTCCAAGGATTGGTCTGGGGGGTGCTACTGTTTGAGATATACATTTCTGAGGTACAAGACAAAACCAGTGGTCTGTGGTTGACCAGGTTTACAGATAATTGCAAGCTGGCCACTGTCTTACATTCCCCTATGGATGTGAGCATCCTGCAAGAGGCCCTTACCATAATTAATGACTGGTGCCAGAAGCATTGCCTCAAACTGAATGCTAGGAGATGCATCATTTTCTCTGTTGTGGTAGATGTCATCCACACTAATTATGACAGTAATAAGAATGTACTGAGCATGTATTCAGGTGTGAGGTGACTTGTGCACCAAAGCTGGTAGCAACCTGACAGTTTTCCACCCATGTGGGCACCATTGTACGGAAGGCTGTGTACACGACCCAGTTCACAAATATGAGTATGCCATCCAGGAACCAGGAGACCACAACATCCCTGTACTCCATCCTTATCAGATGCATTACCGAGTACAATGGCTCCTTTGGCATGTACCTTGCCAAGCAAATGCAGCAGTTGCAGAGACCACAGAGGTTCCTGACCAGGCAAATCCAGGGTCTGCAACGCCTATCCTATACAGATAGGCTGAAAGTCCTGTCCCTGTACTCAGTCTCATACAGACTGATCATAGGCAACCTGTGTCTGGCATTCAAGACCATTTCCAAACCAACCTTAATGGCATTTCTGTATATCCGTAAGACAAACCCCACTCATGCAACCTGCACGCAAGGCCCTTACCTGGTCTGTGACTTGTATAGTACTTGTTGGCAGGATGGTGTAGTGTCCCACACAATACACTGTCTGTAAAACACACTCTCTCCAGATGTCTAGCAAAGTACCTGTATAGCCTTCTTAAAGAAGAAGCTAGACGACTGCATGGGAAATGGAAAAGACACCCCTGGGATCCCACGTGTGTCCCAGCTGGATAGGGGAAACAAGTGCTGGCTTTGAATGGACATGGGCAAAAGTCTGGGCTAGGCTTATGAGGGCATCTGGGCCAATAGCCTGGTATCATCTTAAGAACCTATGCATCTAGTACTTTACATGTTTCCTGTATGTATTGCAGACTGTTCTGCAATGTTATCTGAAATGAATCCCTGTGAGTCTGAACTGTGTAGGTACTGCATTGATAGAGTATTCTCTTGTTCCTTCATTAGTTATTATCACATATCATTAAACCATGTAATTGTGTCTGGTCTGTATAGCAGTAAGTCAGCTCTTACAGTACTTGTCATTGTGTCTGGTCTGTATAGCAGTAAGTCAGCTCTTACAGTACTTGCATATGCACTTGGTGACACTGTATAGCTCACTCCAATAGCCTTGGTCTTGGTCACACTTACCATTCTTCTAATAGTCCCATCACATAATAGGATTTGTCACCCTTTGTTGTGGGCCTTACACTAGCTGCTAAAGAGATGGATTGTGGCAGTCAGACCTACCATAAAGTCTGGCCTGAAGAGTTCATAGGTGGCAAAACTGTGCCAGACATTACCAGGAGTTTGTGGGTGTGTGTGTGTGTGTGTGTGTGTGTGTGTGTGTGTGTGTGTGTGTGTGTGTGTGTGTGTGTGTGTGTGTGTGTGTGTGTATCAGAAAACATTATACTGCAGGGTATTAATTTACATATGTTGTCTTCCCCTCACAGGGGAACATGGGGGTTGGTGTCTCTTCCCCTCGCAACCTGATGTCAGTGTCTTAGCAGACTCTCATGATGATGGTGGTCATAGTGAGGCACAGGTGGGGTTGTCGGGGGCTGAACCTGTGCCAATTGTTGGTATCCCCACTTTCACGAACAATGTCCCCGCACACAGTCAAAATGCCCACACATACCCACTCCCCAGCAGCCACAGATAATGGACAGTTGGAGGGTGGTAACATGGAACAGACTAGTGTGATGACTATGGCAAGTATGAGTGTAGACACTTGCCATAGCCAGAGAACAGGTGAGGTCACAAACAGACAGATGGACAGGAGTGCTTGACAGAGGACTGCTGCCCATCAGGCCCCTGTTGCAAGTGTCACAGCAGGTGTCACCAGATGCATGTTATGGACTGTCATGGAGGCACAGGTGTGTACTGACTGCAACACCAGTCAGATGCTCAGGGTCATGAATGCAGTGCTTCCGGCCATGAATGATGACCTCCATGGCAGTTGCAATGCCATACATCATTTTGCCAATGTCGTGGATAGATGATGGGGTGAGACATTTCCACTGCTCGACTGTACAATATCTGTGCTTGAGCATGTGTTGGGAGTAGGGCATTGGCCAGGTGGACTTAGTTCTGCAACAAGATCAGCTGTGAGTCCACATGGCCATGCACATTCACAGTCCCATAGTGGCAGTACCACCAGTACTACCAAAGGAAGGGTGCTGTCCACACAACACTGGAGCAGGCCTTAGGCATGTGGTCCTGGCCAGTTACATCAGGGATGCGGCTCCAGCAGACAGCAGTCATCATCGCGGAGTAGTACTGCATCTGTCCTTGGGCCAGGTGGGTGGTGCCAGTGAGACTCCTGCCAGTACCCGTGTCCCTGGCGGGAGATGGTGAACCATACATCCTGCCATATAAACCATACATTCTGCCATATATGGTCCATGAATGTCCAACACAGCCCTGTGGTGGGCATCCACTTGGCTTGATTGTGTGCATACAAACACTTTCACATATCTATCACAGGCTGATCACCTCCAGGCATGCACAGCTCCTCTGCACGGCCCAGTTGAACACCATCCCTCTAGACACACACACACACACACACACACACACACACACACACACACACACACACACACACACACACACACAATGTCAACCATATGACCCAGCCTAGGCCTCTGGAAATCCCACAGCACACTCTCTGCATGTGATGATACATGTGTCACATCCCTGTTATCCATACCATCGATTCAGGGACATGCTCATATATGTCTGATGCACAGGGTGAATATAGTACAGTGCAGTAATATAATGCTGTGTAAGGTGCTGTCTGCTGGCAATAGTTATGGGTGCACATCAAGGAGTATGTACCTTTTTAGCCATGATGCATTATTACTATTAGTACTGCTGACTGACTGTAGTGTCACATACTGTATTCTGTTTGCATTCCAGGTGTCTATGTGTCTGCAGGCTGTGGCTCTGCTGACAGTAGCAATGATGAGTATGGTGGAGTGGAGACACAGTGACCTTTTCATAGCCAAGGTACAGCTGTATAAGTACATGTTTGCCAGGTGTGTTTACATGCAACAGTATTGGACCAGACAGTGTAACTTTGCATACATACCCTTGATACAGCCAGCTAACCTTCCTACATGACACCTGGGTCTTCTGTAGTACCACAGGCTCACACATACAGAGGAGCTTACTTGAGTACTGATACTAGGTCCTTCACAAGCATAGCCATTACTTAGGTTCAAAGGTTCATAGGTGTGTACTAGGCTAATGGCCCTGTTGCCTTTACAAGCATAGCCCATAGGATTACCCTGGCATCATGCCACCCGCCCTTAGTTCCTAGTGCGTCTGTCGAGTGGAGCCACTGGAGTGAACCCTGGGGAGAATTTTCTATTTTCCATCCACTCATTAAGATTTCTCTTGAAGAGGGCCAGTGGGGTGCTCCACTTGACATGTATGGGAAGTCTATTCTGTAACATGGGCAGTCTCTGGGTTATAAGCCTGTCCCTCCAGCTTGTTCTATTGATTGTGGTAATCAGGTTGAGATCTCTGGAGTATGTAGTGCAGAGGGATTGGGATTTCTTTAGATGTAGCATTTCTAACAGAGCTGGGTCAGACATGGGTTTGTAAGTCAAGCAGAAATCGCCTCTAAGCAGGTGATATGAAACAGAATGGTTGGAGTTTTTTGAGTCTGTCTATATAGGACAAGTGTTTAAGGCCTAGGATCCTCTTTGTGAGGTACGTTTGTGGCCTCTCC
>NC_056746.1:1325586275-1325598775 GCF_019279795.1 Protopterus annectens
CAGAGGTTGAGAGGTATGGGTGTGGCTACAGAGTGCATTCTACTGTGCAGAAATGTCCATTATATGTGTAGTATATTACACATAGCACTGTGACTTCCAGGTATGTCAGTGGCATAGCAGTACAGAGTAATGTGGTGAACCACTGACAGACAGTTGTGTATAGGTTGATAGGTTGATATAATATTAGTAGGGTATTGGCCCTGAAGCCCTTATAACCCACACAGACATGAGTGTAGCCCATGTTAAGACATGTCAGCACACAGAGCCCCTGACAGCAGGGACACAGATAGCATCACAAGCCTGTATTTATTGTTTCCCATGCAGTTATACAGGGAGCACATCACTAGGGGTATTGAGGCACTTGGCTTGATGTAGACAGGGAGTGTATTCCACAGATGGGGAAGTGTGTGGGACATGTATAATTCTCACCAACAAGCCGTACTGATATCACAGACCAAGGTGATGCTGCACCTACAGGTTGATCGAGTGGGCCTTGACTTCCAGATGTGCAACAGTACCTTCAAGGCAGGGACTGGATTGCTTTGTATGCCAGACAGGGGACACCTCAGCAGAGTCTGTATGGAATGGCATATAGGGACAGTGCTGTTAGCCTATCTGTGTAGGGTAGGTGTTTGGGGTTTGGGGTAAGGCCTTAGTGTTTGCAAGACCCTGGTGTGTAGAGTCTGCATGATCTGTGGTGTGTAGGTTTCTGGAGTACTCATGTGTTTTTGCTTCTGAGGTGTCCTTTGTTTGGGTTTTTGTTTTGTTGCGGACCTCCACTTACATGGGTGTGTGTTGTGTATTTGCAGGTGATGTTTACTGACTCCATACACTACATGGCACCTATATTACTGCACAATTTGTTCTGGAGTGCACATTCTCCATTTGTCTGACCAGTGGTTCCCTTTCCCCTTATGTGTGTCTCTTTGTCCTTCTGGAGTCCAGTCACAGGCTTTGCCCACAGTGGCTGCTGTTATATATATGTAATTCTGATGTGAGCAGGTTAAATGCTGTAACATCACACACAAAGTTTATGGACTTCACACCTCTGAGTGTACCTATTTAGCAGGTTGTCCATCATTGCAACAGTACATTTGCTGTGGTCCTCAGATGGCTTTTGTTGCTATATGTTATTATGAGTCTACATGTTAGCCTAGCTGTCAAACCATCACAGAATGACATCTGGACAGGCTCATATATGACAGTCAGACAAAGGCCTACACATGGGGATAGGGTGTTCATACTGTTCTGCCAAGCAAACAGCTGGAAGATCAGTTTGGTATTTGCTTGCTTTCTCTTATGTGTATGGCATCTGCTCCCCCACTGTCTGCCATTGAACTTTTTTACATGACCCTTTCTTGTTTTGGAAATAGTTGACAGGCAAATACAATGTTAGGACAAGAAGAACAGATATACAAGGCAGACTTGTGCTCCTTCTGTGACACCCTGTCATTCCAGGGGTATAAATGTTGTCAGTGCTGACATGACATGACAGCCAGGAGTAAGTACAGGCCACACACTGACAGTATTGACCACACATATACATAGCTCATTGACCCCTGCATATTGTGGACATGCAAAAAGTTATTGAGTTGATTGTGACAGCCCTGGGAATGTGTGCTCTGCTGCTAATACCCTACAAAAATTACTATTACTGCATTTCAATGGGAACATGGGTGTGGGGGGGACACCTGTCAACTGTCCACATTTGCACAGACTATGCTAATGTTCCCTTTACATTTTTGTTCCATTTACCATAGCATGATGCCTGTCTTGGAAACTACAGACATATCACTAAAGACCACAGGTTAGATTGTAATGGCAGACATTTGGGTTTCAGACTTGTTACCCTTCAGAGCCTTACTGCAACTGCAAGACTTGCTGTGATATCACTATGTAAGTCTGTATGGGAATATTTCATCATTGTCCCCATTTCTGGGCCTTTGCCAGACATTTCTTTATATTTTTATACAGCTGACTTGCTGGGTGAAGCTGAGGGGTAAGTATGGGACCCCCACATTAACATCCAAGCATGTGACCTATGACCCCCCCCAGTTAGCCCCCACATATACTACTGTAAGATTTGTCACCTAGGGGACTACTGCATACTCTGGGGAAGCCAGTATTGGTTGGACATTTCCTGTTGCCCCATATAGCTGTCAGTTGTCTGCTGCTATCCCGGTAGGCCACCCCATTCCCTTGCATGCATGCAGCAATACCATAGCTATGCTACCACAATGTATTACTCTATTCATTTACTGTTAAGAAGACTGACTTACCTTGTGCCTGCAGCAGTTGTGAGGATGGTGCTTGAGGGCTGGCTCTGTCGGATGCATGCAGTACACAGCCTATACATGGAAAGGTACAGGTAGTGTGATGTGTGTGGCATCCATTTTACTGTGTGTGTGAGTCAGAGAGAGGTGTCAGTCCCTGGGTCCCTACAGTGTCAGTGTGTGTGCTATGCATTGCCTCTTTGCCAAGGCCTGGGCATACTGGGCATGCCTTCATCTGCCTACAGGAGCAGGCTCAGGGGGTTCCTCCTCTGAGCCCCTCTGTGTCTGTGGGGCCTTGGCAATGGTGGGGGGCTGTGTGGCCCTTCCCTGTGATTTTCCTGCTTCACTTGTTTCCTCAGGATCATATTGTGTAGGATGGCACATACCATGAATATATGAGCACATGTGGCTGGAGAGTACTGCAGGGCTCCACCAGATATGTCATGGCAGTGGAACTGTGACTTGAGCATCCCAAACACATTCTCTATAAGTGTGTGTGTGTGTGTGTGTGTGTGTGTGTGTGTGTGTGTGTGTGTGTGTGTGTGTGTGTGTGTGTGTGTGTGTGTGTGTGTGTGTGTGTGTGTGCATTTCTGATGATTGTCATCATTCACGGCTCCAGTGCATAGCCAACATCCCCCACTAAATGGCCATATGGGATGCCCTCTTCAGCGGGTGGTGCCTTGATCTGGATGTGCATGCAGTCTATGGCACCCAGTACCTCTGGATAGTCTGCTACATGGTGGAAGAGACACATATTGCTTGCTAGTCCTCTCCTCATGGGTGCTGGGGAAATATATGTGCTCACCAGCATGTGTTTACATGACATCTAGGAACTAGTAGAGTACCCTGGATGACGATGCTTGTGAGACCCCCGTGATCTCCCCAGTAGGTCTTTGGAAGGTACCCATAGCTAGTATTCTTAAGGCTACACATACCTTGGTTTCACCTGGGATGGGTTCCCCTCTGTTGGCTCTGAGTCTGAAGTGAGGCCATCACAGCTCGCTGAGTTGCCGAAGCAAGTCCCTGTTCATCCTGTAGCACTCTAGTATCTCCAGGTCATCTAGCCTGTGGTAGGTTACCCTGGGTCTGAACACTCTTCTCATCCTCCTCAGTCTGGGATGGTTGTCAGCATTATCCTTCTCACTGCTCTCAGTCTCTAGCACATACTGATGTATCAAAGCAACAGCAGCCCCTAACATTATTTTGTCAGTTCAAATTCCCCCGAGTGCGTACACCTATGGTGCAGTTTTTGTAGGAAAAAACAGACTGAAAGGTGTTTGCATACTTTATACTGTTGCGCTGCAAATGCTGCCTGTGTGATTGGCTGGCTATGATACATTCCACCTGCCAGCTATATTATTTGTACTCAAGTGCCCTCATTCTGTTTCCCATTTTTTCTTCCCATTTCTGCCTCTTCTAAGCCACATGGTGTGCCGCACAAACCCATTGCTCAAATTTAAACACTTCTGCTAATTCCTATTGTTTTTTTTTGTTATTTCTATTGTGTTTAAGCCCTGTGGCATACCATGCAAACCCCTGTAGTTATAGTAAACAGTATTGAGCAGAAAAGGCCCTCCCAGGAATGCCAACACACTCAGCATTTCTTGAACTTGCTCAGACACACACCCCTGCTTATCTGTGCTTAGCTGAGTGCAAATAGAGGCTGCAGAGCTCCAATGTGCTTAGACCAAGCATGACACACACCCTTTTCATGTCAGCTACTTCTCATGCTTATACTACAGCATTATAGCTCCTACACAGTTAGGTGCAGGTGAACACGGTCTCTCATTTTGCTATTCAATAAATTTAGCTCATTTGTATACGCCACTGCCTTAGTCCCTTGTTACACCACTACACTGGAGCCTATCTCCTTAGCTACCAGTGTTACCTGTTATTGTTTTGGTTCTGCATGCTACCCACTATAATGGCAAAATTCATATGTCACATGAAATTGTCTTTTTACATTTTTTTTTATTTTCTGCATGATCCCGTTTGTGCGCCACTGTGCTATGCTTAAACGGACGAAATTGGCCAAAAAAAACCCCTTTGATTTTTATAATTTTGAAACAGTTTTCCATGCCAATGGCCATATTTTTGACCATTGCCATGCCTAATAGTCATAATACATGATTTATTTTGAGCTGTCATGCCCCCGTTTTGATTTCTGCAGAAATGTATGTGGTTAGTAACCAAATACATTTCTACAACAGGCACTGCTCTGACACAGATGCCTGTCTGCTTACTGAATCACTAATTCACCTAATTTGCATAATTTTCACCAGCCTTGTTCACTGGATCGCTCAGCAGCCATATTCCATACAATAGCTACTACACTATTCTGCCACAGAGATTTGTCTTTATTGTATCCCAGCTGAGGTCTTTAACAAATGATGGAGTTGTGTTATGAGAAAGTAAGTGTACCTCTACCTGTCATACTATTCTGTTTTCCGATTAGTCATGTCTGAAACTAGGCATACCTTACATCATGCTTGTTTAGCTTGTTAGGAAAAATAATCCACTGTCAAAAGGCACTGAATAAAATGAGGCATGGCCAGAGAGCATCTGAAAGAACAATACTAAAATCCTGAATGAAGGGACCAATGAGGAACATATGTGTGTATGCTTGTGTGTATGTGTGTGTGTGTGTGTGTGTGTGTGTGTGTGTGTGTGTGTGTGTGTGTGTGTGTGTGTGTGTGTGTGTGTGTACGTGTGTGTGTGTGTGTGTGTGTGTGTGCATGTGTGTATGTTGAGTGTTTTATTCATGTTTTTAAGTATTAGTTTGCTTGTCCTACCCTGAAAAAAAATGGAATTATTCTGTATCCATAATATTGTTGCCTGTTGCAGAAATCCAGTGTCTGTCTGATTTGATGTAATATTGGATTCAAACAGATTTGAATAACCACGTTGACAATTCACTCATAAGGACAACTTATTAAGTATGGATTGTGTCTCATACCTCCAAAATATATTTCATTGCACTGGTGCTGGCAAACATCTCAATCTGACTTAAATCTTAAATTGACAGCCCTGTTGTGCATATATGTATGTCTGTTTGTCAGGGCAGTGGAGGTAGGGGGGTGCTTGTAGCATTCATTTTCTGTGTCCGTATTTCACCTTATTGTCTTCAGCCATCATCATAAATCATCGATCTGCATTTTAAAAACCACTCATGCATAAAATCAAGCTCAGGAAGTGGCATTCAGAATTCCAGCATAATAAAATTACAGCTTGCATAATGTCAGATACAAAAAGATAGCAGCATACCTTTCAACTGTCAAGATTTTCTCAGAATGTCCAGATTTTTGCTTCATATTTTTGGTCAGTTCCTTCTAAAATTTCTGGTTATCTGGCAAATCATTGAGGATTGAAGTGAGTAAATAATGACACACATTTGAGTTTCAGACTACGTCATTCAGAAAATGCACACTAATACAAACCCTATTATTCTAGCAACTTTTTAAGTTTGTAAGATCAATATTTTCCCCAGGTACTTTAGGCTTTGTCCAGATTTCTTGTGCTAAGAAGTTGAGCGGTATGGATAGCAGCCATGCAACCATGATTCTGTAGGATATGACAATGTGGAGAAGAGCTGGTATGTTGCCTTAGGCTACTCTTTAGTATTTCTTTCATTTAGGGTTATTTCAATTTTTTTTTTTACAAAATAAAAAAAATGAATGTTTATAGTGCACAGTTTTATTATAGCAATAGTGTAAGGTGTTTGTTATAAACTGTTAGTCACGTAAAAGAGTAAAATTATAACAATTTTTTTTCAATAAGTGACCAGTTATGCATGCACCTGATTTTGTTTATGCCCACTGATGAGAATGAGAATGCCAAACCTCTTTAAGCCACTGAAATATATTTGTAATAGTTTCTGTTCTTTCCATTTATGGTTTACTTGAGGCTGTAAATTACTTTATATCCTTAGTAGTTGCATATAAAACTGAGTAGTAGCTTTTTTTATTTTGGAAAGTTAGCTGACTGGAGTTCCGCTTTGGTGACCCTCAACCGGGAAAAGCCAAAAGACACAACAACAACAACTAACTTTTAGAACACTGGCATGTGAAAGAAGTACATCTAACATATAGAAAGGAGAGAAAACTATCTTCCCTCTATTAATATCATGCCTGTCAATTGTACCTCATTACGAGGAATGTACCCCATTTGGGGTCTTAAAAAGTTCATGTTCCTCCAAGTTCCAAAATGAAAGGGCCTGTCGCACATTCAGAGGTAGGAATATCTTAAATGATATTCATGCTAAATAGAAATGAATTATATTAATTCATTAAAATGTCTTTTTTTATAAGTAAAACCAGCATATTTTAAGCATCATATGACTTTCATAGTTGAAGTTGTTAATAAGCCATTAGTATGTGTTCTACATTTTGACCATTTCTTCCACATTTTGGAGATGGGAGGTTAAGAGCTGTGAATACTATGACTCTAAACCAGGGCTGTCCAACCTCTATGGATCAGGGGCCACTTACCATACCCATACTTGGCAAGGTAATGGAAGGCCACATTATCATCTCCAGCATGTATCTGTCTATTCAAGACAATTTGTTGCAGGACATACCAAGGGCCAGATAAAATGCTTTTGTGGGCCAGATTTTAGCCCTAGGGCCACCTGTTGGACATCCCTGCTCTAAACTTTCCAAGCAGTTAATTATTAATATTGGCCATTGTAACAGCAGAGATTAAATGGTCTTATTGTATGACAAGATGTTTAAAAATGACCTGTCTCGTTAAATGGAGCCATGATATTCTTACTTTCAGCTGGTTTGCAAACTGGTATTCCAAGTCGTAGAAGAATTTTGGGGTTCATTGTGCTTCTGTTTGGCAAAGGTTGCAGAAAACGTCCAACTGCAGTAGAGCAGCTCAGCTAATTCCCATGACAGTGTCTGAAAACTAGCATGAAAACTAATGGTCCAGTAGTAAATTGTTGCTAATGCTCCTTGTTAAAGAGAAATCTGAATAGGAGTACAGAAAAGATGATTTGCTAAATTACTTGAAGGGGAGCAGTTTGCAATAATGTCTCAAACAAGTCTTTTTAAGGCTTTTGCTTGAATGCAGCCATCTGTTTGTGTCTTTTTACTTGTTTTTCATTTTCTTAGGCATCGTTTACTTGAGCATCAGTTTTCTTAATTAAATATACTTTACATGTGTTTGAAGTGCACAAAAAAACACAGCTAAATGGAAGCATACTTTGCTCTTCATGAATCAGGTCAGTCCAAAACTCCCACCCCAACAGGATCCACCTATGAGACTCCCAAGCATATTGCTAATGCCTTTAATACCTTCTTTACTGATGCAGTCCAAACTCTTGCTAATTCATTATCTCCTGTTAGTACAAGTTTGTCATCCTCCTTCACTACTTTAACCCCTTCATTTCATTTACTACCAGTCCCAACAGCCCTCATCTGCACTCTTCTTCATAAACTAAAACCTTGTACCCCCTCAACTGACTTTCTACCAGCAGAATATCTATAGATAGCTGCATCAGTAGTAGCCTTTCCTATTTCCATCCTTATAAATAGAACCATTACCAAAGGAACAATCCCATCTATCTGGAAAATCTCCCATATTACCCCACTGCACAAAGGGGGCAACTTAACTGATCTCTCAAACTACCACCCAATAGCTTTACTCTCTCCGTTGGCTAAAATAATGGAAAAATGTATCCACTGCCAACTACTAGACTACCTACTGCAAAATAACCTGCTAGCTAACTGTCAGCATGGCTTTAGGCCTCACCATAGTACCACCACAGCCCTCTTATCCTTTTCCAACTGTATTAAAAATAACCAAAACAACAATACTCTATCCAAGCACAAAACGGTTTCCACAACAACACCCAAAGGATCAGTCAATGACTAATGGAATAGCAGCAGCAGGTTTATTGGTGAGCGCTTTCGTGATGTAGATACACCACTTCATCAGACCTATAACTGACACAACAGATTGTGCTTATATACTCAATTAATTTAAATACAACCAATCATATTCAACGTCAAGAATTACACATCCCCTTTCTTAAAAAGATGCATTAAATAAACTAAAACAACTTTATAAACAAAATATATGTAAAAAACATAAAATTAAACTTTCTTTGAAAGATTATTATAAATATAACATTTACTTTACCAAAACGTAATACTAAAAATGTAAAAATATTGTTTACACAAACTATAACAAACTATACATATGAAGAACATCAGTTAAATACATTAAATACTTTAAGCTAGTCACTTCCTGGCTAATGGTCTTGATTTTAACAGGGGGTTAAAGGGTACCCTCAGCACTCTTTATTGACCTATCAAAAGCCCTTGATATGGTCAACCATCAGCTTCTTTTGAATATACTTAAGTCTCTCTCACTAGATATACAGGCTTTACAATGGTTTAAATCTGACCTTGAAAATAGGCAACAGGCTGTGCTTTGTTAAAATAATCTATCCTCTCACCTTTCTATTACCCTAGGAGTCCGTCAAAGTTCTATCCTGGGCCCTCTACTTTTCTCAATTTTCATCAATGATCTTAATCTAATAATTCCTCAAGCTACATGTATCCAATATGCTGATGACTCCACACTAATATGCTAGGCTACCTCTACACCTAAACTCCAGTCCATTACCCAAACAGTGCTTAACATAGTAGAAAGCTGGCTCTTACAGCACAGCCTCCTCCTGAATCCTAAAAAGACAAAACTACTACACTTCACTCCCACACAAAGATCCCCCCCAATTGACTTCACAGTTATATCCAATGATGGTATTGTCATATCTCCTGACCCAACTACCAAGCTCTTAGGGGTAACAATAGACCATAATCTTAGCTTTGACACACATATTAACACAACAATAAAAACAGTTAACAGAAAATTAGGCTCCCTGTATAGGATTAAACCCTTCCCTACTCCAACAGCTGGAACAACTATTGCCCGTACCCATTTAATTTCTACCTTCCTCTATGTCTCTCCCATCTATACCAACCTATCAAAAAACAACCTTAACAAGCTAGCTACCTCCTACAACAATATTGCCAGATTTGTTACTGGTTCCTAATTTAGGACTCATCACTATCAAACCCTAAAGCAACTAGGTTGGCTGGAACTATATAATCAACTACAGATTCAACAACTTACTATTGCCCATAAGATCCTCTATCTTCCTAAAATACTTCTATACTTACTAGCCTTCTAACCCCCTACAGTAATTTGACAACCCTTTGCTCAGCCAATAAAGTACTTGTATCTACAGTCAAATCCAAAAATAAGGTCAGTGATTCTCTGTTCGCCAGCACTGTTGGCAAATCCTGGAACCTGCTTCCCAAGGAACTCTCATCTCTCTCCTCAGTGAAACTGTTCAAAAAACAACTCAGAATACTTTAATAACCACTGGTTATGCCCATGTCATAACCCAGACTAATCATACCATCACTTTCTCTGAACCCTACCTATATAACCATTTGCAATTTATTCCAACTCTCTCTATGCCTCTGAGAGTAGACACACTTAAACTAATTCAGTCTTTACAACTTTCTCTTACATAGGATCCTCTTCAAATTATGTACTGGTATAGTTTGCAGCTTGCAGTATTAACTTGTTTTCACATATAAATCTCTATAAAGACATTCTTTATCATTCTTATTAAATGTTACCTTAAAGTTGCTATGATATTTGCACGAAAAGATCAAATGGTGTTTACAAACCTATTTTTAGGTATCAAAACAAATAATGGATTAGATAAGGATGAATGTGGAGTAAATTCTAAGTTTAATCAAGACATACCAAGGATGTTGTCCAATCATTTTGATATGGCATGTATCATGAATTTTTCATCTCATCATATAAGTATAAAGGAAATCATTCACAAGAATTGGGCATTAGTAATGGATGATATGGCCTTGGGTTCGGATACTGAATTCATGCCAAAAGTAATGTGGAGAAAGGGTAGGAGTTATAAGGACTTGTTTAACTATAAGAGTTTGACAGTGAATCATAACTCTGGCATGAAACAATGTGGCTTTTGCCCATATTGTTACATAATAGAAGAAGGAGTAAAATATCGCTAAACGGCACCCAAATATTAATTAAGGGTAAGTTCAATTGTAAAACTAGAGGAGTAGTCTATGTGGCTAAATTCCAAGCATGCCCTTCCTTTTATATAGGAAAAACAAATAGGAGATTAAGAGATAAAATAGTTGAACATCTTAGAAGTATTAAAAATAAATGGGAGGACAATGCTCTAGCAATACATATAGTGATGTACCCAGATCATAAATTTAAATTTAATGTCATACAGCAGGTCCAACAAGATGATAGAGGGGGGCCACATAATTTACAGTTGGAAAAGATGGAATTAATGTGGCAATTAAGGCTTAATGCATTCGTAAAACCAGGTTTGAATGACAAATGTTCCATTATGTGTTTATTGAAATTAAAACGTTTAGAAAGATAATTCATAACAAAATAAAACAAAACAAAATAAAAATAGATAAATTATAGTATACTAACTTTATAAAAAGTATGAATGGTCCTGGTCTTATTTAGGAAGAAAAACATACAGATATACATATATTGATATATATATATTAGTTTTTTAATATTATTATCATTCTGCTATTTTTGGTATTTAATATGTATGGATGATGTTAGAATTATGTATATATATGTTTACACATATACATATATACATATTTTACACGTTTCCTAATGTAATCTATGAAACACATCATTATACAAATGTATTTTATGTAATAATATGTGTGGGTTGATTGTAGATTTTATTTGAGTGGAGATGTCCCTTTAAATAACAAAAGGGACGTCATGTGTTTTTAAAGTATTTTGGCGCAATTTTTAAATGTTCAAATTGATGGAGTATAAATGTAACTGCTTGGATTTTTTAACGTGATTTCATTTCTGAAGAAGTCCTTTATCTGAAAAGGACGAAAAACGCATGTTCACTATATTTAGCGTTTAAATCAGTATTAAAGGCGTTCCTGGATCTTTGCCCGTGGTTATTCTTAATTTTCATTAGTTTTGTCAAGTTTCAGTGTAGTATGTACTGGTATAGTTTGCAGCTTGCAGTATTAACTTGTTTTCACATATAAATCTCTATAAAGACATTCTTTATCTTTCTTATTAAATGTTACCTTAAAGTTGCTATGCTACTATAGGATAAATTGGATGACTCACTGTTAAATACTGTACCAGGAGCTGCTATATTTGCTAGTGTGTTTTCATTTCTCTTTCTTATTGTGTGCTACTTTAAATTGTTTGTTGTTCAATCTCTTTCTTATCTGTTACTTTTAATAGTACTATTTTTCTATATAACATTTGTATTCTTCACCTTAAAATAGTACCGCACCTAAATTTGTTAAAATTTTACTTATCTGTACCTGAAGTTGCTAAAAATTTTGCTTATGTGGAGCTTTTCTCCACGGCCCTCTACTGAAAATGGACATATATCCAGTTAGACCAGCCCGGTCAACAAATGCAAAATAAAAATAAAAAATAAAAAATAAATAAAATATTAGTAAGGCTGGTGTATGTGGGGGAGTAAAGTTTTCCTCACTATGTGAATGCTGCAGGGGAAAAGCTCTGAGTCATCGAGATCTATGTTTTGTGTTTTCATTTAGATAAAAACACGGAAGTACTCATACTGCCATGCATTTGAGATACGAGTGTTGTAAACTTGAGGAAATATAGTAGAATAACTAAATTTGTATGTAGTATTCTGCAATGCAATAGTATAGAAGGTTTGGCTGATGAGTTTAAAAGGATTTTGTCGGTTTAACAAAAAAATGCATTTCTCAAGATCATTTGTGGTAGATAAATAAAATATCTAGAATGAAAGCTATATATGTACTCTGGTGAGCCAAATGTTACTTAGGATTAGATATTTAATGTTTTAAGGTAGCCATATAATGGTGTACCCCCAGCCTGTCATATGCTTTGCTCAGTATAACAGCTCCCTCATATAAAACATGTTGCATCACATTTTTGAAAGTGTAATAAAATTAGTCACATGAATCTAATGGCTTTAAAGCCAAAATGTCTAAATAAACTATGCTAGGATTTTGCACTCTGCACCACTATTAAGGTTAAAAATAACACATTTTCCATTAATGAACATTTTTTCATTCTCATGACATTTTTCTGATAACACTATTGCATTTTATAAATACTTAAAGAAAATAGTATATACAACATAGGCAACAGTTTTAT